>NW_027639998.1:0-1000 GCF_949606895.1 Notothenia rossii | reverse complement strand
TACCTGTTAGGCTAACGTTGCCTTGGTTACAGAGCCTGTTGCTGTTGTGTATTGCTTTTAATTCTCTAAAACGAATATTATCTTCTTAAACGTGTATGGTAGTCAAGAACATCACATCCTTATTGATATATTTAGAGGGATGGGAAGGAAGGTTTCAAAATTCTGATTAGAATCATTTCTACCATTTCTTTAATTCATGGTGGTTTCAGTAATCCCCTGGTAATTGAGGACATACGTAATCTAAATAACTAATGTAATCTTTATGACTTTCAGAAAGGACAGGAGACCCACAGGTGCCTATCAATGATTGTCAACTGACAGCACAATGAGTCAAAGGACTAGCAGCAGCAGCAGCATGATGATGTTAAATGTGTTGTTTTAGGAACATCCATGTAAATAAATGGAATTCAATAAACATCGAATAGCATGCGTGCAGTTTGTCTGTGCCTTTTCCTCTGTGTTTTCCTGGCATATCGTCTCCCCCATGGTTTGCTGTGCTGCCTGGATCCAATCGCTCAAAGAAAGGAGTATGAATGTACGGATTCCCCACTGACACAGAGAGGAGAAAGAATGGCTGGCTCAAGTCAGCAGGAGCAATTTAACTATCACAAAAGAAAACAAAAGCAACAAAACATGTGAGGTAATCATATTTTTCACAAAACGAAGACCACACCATTGGGAAGCTTAATGTCTTTTAGATCAAAATAAGGAACAGGGAGAGGCTTGCAAAACTCTGGGAGTTGAGACTCAGGCTCAGGGTGAGGGTCTCATTGCAGGTCTTCAGGCTCCATTGAATCCCCCTGGGGTTCTTGTGCTGAGAGAGGGAGACAAAGACAGGAGAAAGGGTTAGATACATCTAGCAACCTATAGGATGGGAAATGGCTGACCTCTTTTAAACTTACCTTGTGTTTTCACTCTCACTTAAGTCCCTCTCCCTTTGCCATCAATCCAAAATCAGTTGAGCTGCAACATAATACAAAGAGGTAATAATCAACAGAAT
>NW_027639999.1:0-15823 GCF_949606895.1 Notothenia rossii | reverse complement strand
ACCACAGAAGAAGCCTGCAGTCTAAGCCCCAACAGCCCCCAACCATGCTCCAACCCCATCCTGTGTCTCATCAGCAGCCAATCTTTTTCAAGTCCACAGGAAGTAGAAGTGACAATTAGGCAGAGCCTCTGTCTCCGTTTTCTCTTCCCTGTCATTTTAGACAGATGAAAACTGAAAATAGTGTGATCGTTCCTGCTGAGCTGTGTTCTTCCACATCCAAATTCACCCAGATGAGACCATTCACTCTTCTAGGCGTTTGAGGCAATGCCATGTTTGAATGGATAAAAAAAATTCTATTAAGAGTTTCAGTTATTGGACATTTGGTCTAGTGGGACATTTTGAAGATGTTACGCATTGACAAACATTTCAATATCATTTAATTTGATGAGTTAGCATTGCTGACGATTGTCAATGTAACTTTATTTTAAAAGAACACTATGGCGAATGAGTCATATGCTTTCAGATGTTTTGGGAAGCCGAAACCTTAACACATTATTTATTTTTTCTTTACTCAGTTAATAGTATACACTAGATAAGTGCAGGAATTGCTAAAAACTTGATTGCAAAATAGCTAATCATCTGTCTGTCATGTGGAAATATGGAAGGGCCGTCTTCATCCATTGATAGTTTACCAGCTTGTTTAAGGCTGTAGCATCTGATTAGATTAAAGAATTTTGCGGATTAGCTTTAGCGCAGGAAAATGTGGCTAACATGTATTCCCACTTCCATTACCCTTTATTAAAAGCTAATGAGAGTAGCCAATTTAGTTTTTGCTCCATGGAAAGTTAATTCAGAGAAAAGACTGCCAGCGCTTATTTTCCCTAATGATAATCAGATATTAGCTCCAGGAAGGTCACAGGAGAGCAATTAGAAACACAACAGCGGTGCTTTTTACATGTGATGGACTCATTGTTTTCTCCACAGTGACTGTGCGACCTCATCATATCCGGCTCTTAGTACAAGGTCAACTTTTTTAGAGCGATGCAAAGTACCTATAATTATACAATTTCGTAATTGTATAATATTTTATTTAATTATATGTCATTACAGTATAATTGCAACAATATGAGTTTGACAGGATCGCCTGTCTCTCCATTTGTTTATGTATTTATACTCCGTCCCTGATCGATTTCTCAAAATGAAATGATCCTCCTCATTATTCTGCTGAGATTAGAATTTCCAATATTGTACAGGAAAAATATAATATTACTAATTGTGGCATGCAAGCAGTGTTCTTTTCTTAAACAAAAAAAGCACAAAAACTCAATTTGAATAAAAAACAAGATTAAATGTTTTTTTTTTTTAATACGTAATATGACCCTCCGGAGCTTTAGACAGCATTGTTTTTAGTTTTTTTCTTGTGAAAAATAAGTAATTTCATCCCCGCTTGGCAGTGTGTCCTTGTAGCCCCTTTTTGAGGCGATGTTGGCCTTGTTTCACTGCCACTGTCATTGTTTTCATACAAATTGGGAGGAAGTGTGCCAGATTTCTTGAGAAATGTAGTTGGACGTGTCAGCCGGATTGTACAAGTGCTTTGTTGTTGTGGCTAGCGGGGGATGCAGCAATCAAATAAAAAGCAAAAACAATCCCACAAATGTAGGAATGCATTTATAAAGCACATACATAAAGAGAGTGGCCATGAATCAGTGATAGCGGGGGCAGAGATGAGAGCCACCAGTCATTTCTGTTGCATATAGCTGAGTCATGGCTTGATTAAATCTCAAATGGAGGCACTTCTTGCTTTTAGAGCTTCATTCAGCATACCAACTGACATGATTCTGTTGTACTGGTTCCTTAGAAACTAAGTACAGCAAGGGGTAATATTTGGAAAACAGACTGTTATTTTTGCAATAATGTTTTCAATTTCCTTATCCACCGAAATGCTGGATCTGTAGTTACGTGAAAATATTATATTATCCATCCTAAATGCTTAACGTACTTTATGAAAACGCATTTTACGACCTAAAACGTTTATGTTGTTGTGAAATGTCTAGCCAGTGTTGTCTCTTAATATCAAGGGAGAGTCCATTATGCTAGGGAGGCCCTTTAATTTTAGGGATCCAACCCCCCCCCTTCCAATTTAAATCATTTTTAGTAATAGCTGCACAGGAAGAAAGAATGAAAAAACACAAGCTAAATTCAGTTCAGAATTACATTTTTCTTAGGATCTAAAATGTTTGTATTGATTTCATAAAAAAATAATCTCAACACAGTGAAGAGCCTACATACCATTATTTAGCATGTTAGCTATATAGAACCGGTGAAGTATATTTGATAGTAGATGTTGAAAATGTACTGTATATATATCTCTTTTTTTATTAAAGCTGTTATTTTTCTCCTTTTTCAACAAGGTTACAACTGCATTGGGTCAATCAAGTGTATCTTATACAACCTTGTAATAAATACAACAATTCATATGGCCAAGATTTAATTTCAGGCTTCGGAATCATGATTAAATAAACCACCCTTATATGATCACATGTCAATAAATGCTAAATGTCAGTAATTCAGCTGCCGGCCTGAAAACAATTCATACACTGTATCGATCCTGTGGTTGTTGCATTAAATGATTATTAGGATTAAAAAAACATTTGTAATGGTTTCCTATTTTTACAAACATTGGGGGACAGTCAAGCTGTCCCACTTATATCTCCAAACTTGTAATTTCACACTACACTTCCCCCTCATCTGTAAGTGATGCTATCATTTTCATTTGATTCCAGTTGATGCTGGGGGAGACGGGAAGGAATGGGAGACAGCAGATCATATTTGTGAAAGAAAAACACCTCAAGGTAGAAAGTCAAGAGACTACACTTAGAAGGAGTTGGTCTAATATCGACTAGCAAGTGCTCTCTATTGAGATATTTCTAATCTCCTGCCAAAAAATCCTTAAATTCTGAGCTGACTTTTTCCTGAAAATAAATTAAAAAGAGGGAGCCAGGAGGAGAAGTGCCTGTATGGTTGATTTATAAAAGTTCAGGTTTTTTTTTAGAATAATATAGAATGAGGGCGCTAACAGCACTTATGGCCAAAATCAAGGACCCCCCACTTTCCGGCAAAAATAATGCATTAGAGCGAAGCGGAAAATAATAGTTTCTTCATGTCTTCAAGCTGCTGAGTCATACAGTATATCGCACCTCAAATAACGAAAAAATATAAATAAATACTCCATCTACAGAAAAAGGACAGTAAAAGAAACAATATAATTCAGAAATCACAGTTTAAAGCCTTGTTTGTAAGCCTGCTGCCTTCCACTCGTTCAACGGAACAGAGCGACCGGATATTGATCCCCTATTTATTCAGAGTTCTGTAAAAACAATGCTGTCTATGCCATCTGACGATCTATTTGACACGATTTTCATATTTTTGGAGTCATTATATGGTTTTTGATTAACAGAAATATGGGTTTCAGGCATCACTTTCAAATGTGTATAGCATATAGTTTTGCTGACGGGTATACATTTTGTACTGATAGTACAAACGGAAATGACAACTTTCAGAATAATCAATTTTTAAAGATCTCTTGGAGGCAGGAAAGCAAAATATCGGTATATGTTAAAATATATTTAAAGTAAAGGCAAAGGACATTCATATCGCAGCCTCAGCGGATGCAGCTAATATCACATTTGGTATTCAATTTGGATAATGGTGACCGACATGAACTCTGGACCTGGCGAAAGACTGCACTGCATTATGTATAGACCGCACAGCTAACAGCTACTGGACATTTAGGATATGTCATCGAAAACCTTAACAGTTATAAGAGTTTTAGTTATTTTGCCAAACATATATCTACTGTCATTGATCATAAAAATACGTAATTAATTGAAAGAGAAACCTGGCCAGGTTTGCTTTTTCTTTTATAGACTAAAACACATTCTCTCAGGAGGATCAGCAGGACACATTTGGAAATGCATCCTGTACTTTCAATGTCAGCTTCCTGATCTGCACTTAGTTGGAAACTGAGCTTTTTTTAAATCAGCTCTGGAGAGCGGATGTTTAAGCCTAGTGGATTACACAGGGAGGAATCAAACCCTTTTGTACAACAATTAAATAATAGATATATTTTTTTCATATGAATTTACAATTACAAACATGGCAAAAGGATGTGTTGATCACTAGATTCATGTGTAATACCAAATGATCAAATGCCTATACTCTGGAAACAGAAACAGAGAGAAAATGTGTAACTGAATATTCAGTTTGGCACAATATATGTGATCACAGTGAGCAGGACAGGACAAAAAGGATGTTTAACCAACTGAAACTTACTAGATTCAGAAGCATACCCATCGTAATGCTGACAAGATGTTGTTGTTGTCTGTGATGCACTGTTTTTGTTATTTTTAGACCAAAATAGGACCACAGGTGTGTGCGTGCGTGTGTGCGTGCGCGTGCGTGCGTGCGTGTGTGTGTGTGCGTGTGTTACTACTGATCCAGAAATTACAATCAAAGGAGTTGTCTGTTAAATGCTGTCTTATGATAATAAGTAATAGCATCCCTAATAATATATTATCATTAGTGTTACAATTAATCTCACATAAAGACATACTATAATTTCCATCCATTTGCATTACTGTCAGGGTTATATTTAAGTTTGCCCAAGCATGAGATAAATGCATTATTATTTATTATACAACATTTAATTTAATTTAATAATAATATACCTCCTAATTATCCTCCTCTAACTCTATAAAAAATGAATATCTAAGTGCACCTGCTGTAATTCAGCTGTCTGGCAAATGTGAGTTTCACACCGGGACTGAAGTGTTTCCTGATTCATGGTTTCATTCATGATTCATTCATATTTCAAGATTTGAAATATGTTGCAGCATCGCAACTGGGGTTTCACCCTTTGAATGATGCAGTTGTAGAGAAGCTGACATTTGTGTGAAGTTTAAAAAATGAAAAGATGCTTGTCTGATTTATGAGTTTCCAGTTATGAGCTGTCAGACAAATCGTTACATTGAGATACGTGAAGCTGAATGTATGAAAAGTTATCTTTTCTCTGACTTTAATAAATATGTATTATATATTGTTTAATATCACAAGTTGGAAAGCTATTTCAACGGACCCTTCTGAGCTCATAACACAGAAAAGATAGAATCAGCAAAAGTCTGTTGGAATAAAAAAATATAACAAAATCAAACAACATATTTTGGTTTCATATCTCTATTCTGGGTCTGACGCTTAAAATGAACAATGGTCCTCTATTATTAATTCACAGATTACACTCAAATTATTTAAAGCTCTGGCTTTAATCTCATTTAACAAGTTCATATAACATTCCCTTTGATTTTTGACTGCACTCTTTAAAGCGTCCAACTCTGAACTCATTTTATTTTGTAAAACTAGCAAGGACGTGAATTAAAACACATCTACAACAAACTGCCCATTTCTAGTGCTTGCAAAATCTCCAAACCAAAGTTTTACTTATTATTTTTTCTTCCTCCCTTAGAAACCCCAAAACATCTTTAATAAAAGAAAGGAGATCTGTTTTTGTCCTTCCTGCAGTGTAACACAAATCCTAACACTGCTGCTTGAAATGAGTTTCTACCCATCCAGTAAATGTTAATATAGATGGGCTGTGTTTGACAATAATGCATATTTTGAGTTAAAGTCAAACATCTTTTCATTACACGCTCCCTTACACAGACAGGGCTTGATGGATTTCTAGTGTATTATTGAAAAATGCAGAGAACAAAAAACAGATCTCTATGCAGAAGCAAAGCTGAAAAGATACATATCCTCATATTGACCTCTAGTGTTTGTTCCATGTGCTTGTTTATCATCTTGATATTACTGATATCCATTTTATTTCATTTCATTTGACTTTGACAGAGTTATATTTTTCATATATTTCTGTCGGTGATACGGATAGCGATATTAAAATATTTGTGCTGTCATGTTTGCTTGGTAACTTTGTTCTTGATGTTTTTGACAAATATGGATTCTGATCATAAATATGCTGTTATAGATCATGAATGAGAGAAAAAACCCTAATCAAAGTCAGGAATAAAAAGCAAGGCATCACTATGATACTAAATGTACACCAAAATATGTGACTGTATGAATAACAATTTAAATACAACAGTAGAAGCCATTCTTTGAAAAAATGTTAGTTAACTGCCAATACGTTCTTTATTTCTGTAAAAAAAATCATACTTATGTCTCATCAATATATTATAGGTCTCAGATATATATCAAACATGTCTCTGAAGTGTTTGGCTCCAAATACCAAACAGATCATCCAGGCATCCCATAATCCCCTCTGTTTCAGCCCTGTTTCAAAAGTGCTGATTCTCTGTCTGTTACTTTAGATGAAAATAAGGAGCCACTCCCCACGCCCCTCTGAGAGATATTTTGTTTAAAAAAACACAATAGTGCTCTAGGAGGAGATTCAGGTGCTAAAGTGGGGGGGGGTTACCTTGGTTGCTGATTGGCTAATGGTTACACAAGCCACAAAATCGTTATGACATCACAAAGTGGACAAAATCTGATCAGCTCATTTTCAGACAGGTTTTTATATAAATGGATCAGGACAAAAGGTTAGAGAATCTTTTTTTTCCTGAAACGTTCAGAATTCAGAGGGGACACATGTTTATGTATCAAAGACATGAAAAAGTGGATTTTGGATAATAGGTGACCTTTAACTGAAATATTATAGTTATATAAATATGTCTGTGTGATACAAGTATAACATATACACACAGATACACACACACACACACGCACGCACGCACGCACGCACGCACGCACTCACACACACACACACACACACACACACACACACACACACACACACACACACACACACACACACACACACACGCACACACACACACACACACAGAGTGCTGACCCTGCTCACCTGTAAATCTTGTATCTGGTAGAAAATCCCTGCTGGAACCTCTCTCTGAACTCTGTGTACTCTGGACATCTGTGGAAAGGTCCCTTCTCCGACAGCAGCCAATCCAGCTGCCCCCCGCTCTGCTTCGTGCTGAAGCCCAGCACCGAGGAGCCGGACGGGGACGAGGACGATGATGCGGACGAGGACAATGACAAGGAACTGTGTGACACCTTCCCACCGTGTACCGCGCCACCCACTTGTTCAGCTCGGGTGGACCACGGCGTCCATAGCAACACCCAGGGCAACCATAGGAGCATCAAGGAGGACGCCGACCATCTAGCAAGGCAGGCGGAGCCATGGGAGCACCTCTCTTTTCTCATCGGCCAAGGAGTTGCCATGGTCCAGGTGGTGATGTACTAGGGCACCTGAGACCGGCATTTCTTCTGACAGTCCCCTCCCACTGGCCTGGAAAAAACATGACAGAAATATATGGTTTTAAAATCATTGTAAGAAGTATTTCAATTCACAGTTTTGATGTTCATGATGTGTCTATCCGTACATAGTGAATTATGAAGGCAGCACATTTCCCTCAGTGTTATTTACTGAAAAGTATAGCGTTTACAACAATCATAGCAGTGTGAATCATGTCTGCTCTAAATGTGCACATTAAAGGTAATGTTAAGCCATAAGCATTGTTAAATAACTTTTGTTGTTTGGTGTGATTAATGGCCCTATTTAGGTTTAAAGTTTTTCATATCTTGACAAAATCCAGACTGGACTTCACTGACTTTCGTGTGCACCTAGCCACATAATATATATGTGTGTCTGGCAACCAGATCATAAATCAGACCAGGCTCAATACAAATCGGGCTCAACACAACATCAGTCTGGTGATAGTGGTTATGCACCTAAACCAATAGGTTAAGGTGCATTAATCCTGTTAATCCGGTTAATCCTGTCAACGATATATGATATTCAGTGGATGTATATGTGATATTTTACTTAATATACTGCATCCACTTTCTAAATTAATTAGGTAAATGATCTCCTACATTTCCCACGATGCTTTTACACAACCTCCGGACAATAAGTATGACATAAATCCAAATTGCTGAGACTGTAATACATGATAGGATTAAAATTAACTTAAAGATACATAAGTAAAACCTCAAGTCAAACACATGAACAACAATTCCTTGTCACCAAATACTGTCTCTTATAATTTCTGCCAGGTTGACTGTCAACAGTTGACTGACAGCAGTTTAGAATCAGAATACCTTTATTCGTCCCAGAGAGGGGACATTTATAATATCAGTTTGTTTCTCATTGGTGGGATCATTTGTTCACTGTTTTGTCAAATGAAATCAAGAAAAAGTTACGACAATTTTTACTGGTATTTGTATGAACTACTTAATTTCTGGAATCGTGACATCCCTTATCATTTGCGCAATACCTCTCGGGAATCAACCATGTGACGGAGAAGATAGCGGTTGTAAATGATGCCATAAGCAATCACATTTTTTGTGGCTAAGGGTTGGATATGAATCACAGTGTGACTGCTTTCACTTTCTTGATGCTTGGTGTGTTTGGACAGGGATGTCATCATCCGCCTCCATATGATCAGGAGTGTTAGCAGCACACACAACAACACATCAGCACAAATCACACTGGAGCTCAAGTGTGAACTGTCAGATTTGAACACCAAACTTCCTATGTCTTGTATTCAGTTGATGCAGAGGAACACACACTGTATTAACACTTTCTTCAAGGCGACACTTTGACAGTGCCCTTCAGATGAGCCGAGGCTTGCTCCTCATTTTACTGTTAATGAGAAGAAGGATTTCTGGGCGGAGTCTTCAGGGACAAATCAACATTTCCGAACGGATATGCAAAGTAGTGGATAGGATGCTTGAAGTGGATTGGGATCTCAAGTATTCCCTGTTTATCTTCCAAACAAATTAGAGAATTAATTTCAGGTGGATAAATGCAGGCTCAGACTTGAAAACAATACTCAGGGCACTGCATTTTTTAATTTTCGCTCGCTACGCCGAGAGATTACTGCACTTTGAAAAGGCAATTAACAAAGTCATCTGTCAAATGAATGTATTTATGAAACCAAGGGCAGGATGAGAACAAGATGAATGGGATGGTATGTTTCCTTCTACTGTCTAAGGTAGAGCTGCTGCTGATTAAAATGTGCTAGTGGATATCTAATTGTTCTGGTCTGTTGTTTGTCGTGTAAAAGATCAATACGAAATTGTTGTTTCTTTTTTATCTATATTATGTTGAAGTTTAGGGTCACGGTAGTTCGTTTTGTTTCAAATGCGGCATAATTTGATTTAGCTGTTTCAAATTATAGCACGTTGGTTGTGATAATTAGTTTAACTTTTGTTCAATACTGGCAGTTTGCAAAAGCAACAGATCTGTGATAAAAAATACATAAAGAACATCTGTTCATGTATGTATATTTGTTTTGCAGCTCTGATCAAGCTACTTTATTTGAAAGAGCTGTTGTTTTCCATTTTTGGAGGGCGGTGCAAAGCAGCCAATTTAACGTCAGTTCTTGACGTGGTTTCTCATAAACATATGTTTGCAGTCTGATCATAGCCAAGCACAACATACTTTCTTACAGATGGAATTTGACTTCAGGGAGCATGAAAGCATTAGAGATCATTCCTGTAAAATAACAAAGTGTTGTCTGTTACACTGACTGAAACAACACAAAACAAGTTAAGACCAAACAATAAATAACATTAAAAGAGTTTTTGATGAAAACAATGGATGTGAGATGAACATTTAAAGGAATGAAAGAAAGCATGTGAAAGAAAAAAGAATAGGGGCTATAGAGAGTAAAAGAATGGCAGGATGGAACAATAGGCGCTTTCACACCGGAGTACTTTTCCCTTTTAGTTCCGATAGTTCCTGGGATTTTGCGTTCACACCAAAAAGATCAGGAACTAGAACTTAACTTCATGAGAACTTTTCCCCCCCTTTTTAGTCCCTGTTCGAGAGCAGGTACTTTCCTGGGAGAAAAAGCTTCCCATTTCTGATTGGCTGGGTGAATTGTAAACCACGCCACGTAAAACTCAGAAAGGTTTTGCAAAGCCGCCATTTTATTTGCTGGCATTAGCATTATTAGCATTAGCCCAGCGCACCAACGGAGAGACACAAAATTATGGCAACACAAAAAAAAAATGGGAGCGGTGGAGATGAGGAGGTGTCGGCGTTCTGGCGATTTAATCGGAAGGCTTCAGTAGAAGCTGCTGGGAGTCCCAGCAGCTTCTACTGAAGCCAGTCCCCAACTCCGGGGACTTCCGGCCGGGGACTTCGGGTGGCAGTATACGCCGGGAAGTTGTTTGCGGCCGGCCAGTAAACCCAAAGCAGAAGAAGACGAAGTGACGTCAGCGGCTTCATTTGCCTAATCCTCCCTCAGGGACTTATTCCGGTGTGAATGCAATCTGTAATTAGTGCAATGGGGTTACTAAGTGCCGGGCACTAAGTACAGCAAAGTACTTGGTGTGAAAGCGCCTATTGAGAGCGAGTGGTAACTGTTTAGAGCAGGGATCACCAACTACATTTGTCCAAGGGCCAAAATGTATCCAATAGACACTATCGCGGGCCAGCGATTTTTATATATTCCACAATGCTAGTGGAGCACGCTCAGGTACTGCGTACCGCATAAAGCTTAGCAGACTCTTCACGCTAACGAAGGATCACTTCTAGGCAGGGTTGGGAGGGTTACTTTGGAAATGTAATCAGTTACTGAATACTGAATACATGCTCTGAAAGTAATCAGAATACAGTTAGTTACCTATTCAGATTACTTTTGGAATACTTTCTTTTTCCATAACAGATGGGTATATTTTGGTGAACAGGAGACACTTATTTTACTGTTTTAATGGCTTATCAAGAACTCAAACACAACATCTTGGTGTCATTCTGGACAGCTCCCTCTCATCTGCACCCCACATAAAAAACATCACCCGGACTGCATTCTTTGTACTGTCTTAAAACATTTCCTTGGAATATGTTATGAATTGCAAGGTGTCCTTGGGTGGTTTAAAAGGCGCCCCTAAGTAGAATGAATTATCATTATTATTTATTATTATTATCTGAAACGATGTAATAATTTTTAAACTTTTTCCAGTCACTTGCCCCATGCATTCAGCAGCAGCAGGCCATTCACTTTGATTTGATCCCGTTATGAAATGTCATCATTTCGACAATAAATAAATACTACATAAACGTTATCTTGCACATTTTATCTAACCATCTCCGTTTCTAACTTTCAATATATTTTAAAAGAGATCTCTCTCATCTGCGTGAGGGGGCGGGGCCTCACAGACACGCTGCATCTCTCTCGCTCAGACATGCTGCAGCGCTGTGCAGTGTGCACACAGTTCTGCCGGTAATGAATATTACATTTTGTGAGGAAACTTTTCCACCAATAACTCCAATAAGTATTCCAAAATGTATTCACTTCAGGTTTACGAAAGTAACTGTAATCAGATTACTCGTTTTTCTAGTGTAACGCCAGCTGAATACAGTTAGCCTACTTGATTTTTGTATTCTGATTACGTAACTCCGTTACATGTATTCCGTTACAACCCAACCCTGCTTCTAGGCTACTGTCCCGCAGCTCCTGCCTCTCTGTTGGACTCTGTCGCAGCGGGGCTGCTGCTGTGGAGCGCACAAAGAAGACTGTTCACAACGAAGGATCACTTCTTCTTCAAGGCAGGGGAGGTTTCGAAGTAGGCAGTCTACTGTCCCGCAGCTGCTGCCTCTCTGTTGGACTCTGGTACTGCACCTTACTCACGAGACGTTGTAAAAAAATTAATGGGCGGGGGGCGAACGCAGTAACCACTCCGCCAACGCCACAGTCACCCAAGTCGCGCGGGCTGGATGAGAATGTCTGGCGGGCCGGATGTGGTCCGCGGGCCGCCAGTTGGTGGTCACTGGTTTAGAGCAAAGATCTTTAGTGTGTGCCTATACAATACGGAATCCCTTGGTATTTCTTCTCTGTATCGCCTTTGTACAAGACCTTCCCTTTCTCTACCCTATATTTCCTTTCTCTCTCCGATATGTCACCTTTTCCACTCCATCTCACTTTTTTTCTTATCCCAACTGTCATTGGTTTATTCTTTCTCTGAAAAATCATATTAAAAAACCTAAACTTTTCAATCCCGGTGTAATCTTTTCACTTTTCGTAGGATTGTCCTTCCCTCCTTTTGATGAATATAGATTATACTGTAAATGCGAGGCAGCTAACACATGTTGGAAGTGATATTGATTCAGACAAGAATTCCTGCATTGGTTTTCCTCATCTACGGAGCTGTGAGATTTGCCTTTCAAATGATGTTCTGTAACTTCCTACAGAAATAAGCGAACCCAGGAACTGCCAGGCCTCCCTCTCCTCTGAGACTTCCCGCTAATTATAAAATGCATAAAACATTGTGCGGATGCCAGCGAGACAATGGGGGAAAATGGTGAATTTTTAGCCTTGACATTTAATGTTCGCCTTGCATTATTCACACACCCTTTGCGTATTTACCCTTCTCTTTCTACCAACTTAGGGAAAGCAGGAAGTAAGGTAAAAAAGGCACAAACATCTTAAATCCATATTGAAGAAGAGGGGGGAAAGGAAGGGCGTCAGGGCATCAAGGTGGAATGGAAAAATCGACCATGTGTCGCGCTTAAATAACATCTCGGAGAGTCAAGGGGGAGCCGCTGCTTATGTTTATTGGATTTTCTTTCCACAGCTTTCACCAGGCTTTGCGAGCAAGGAGTGAGTTGTTCTACCGTGTTTGCACAAAAAAGGGAGACGTGGGGGAGGGGAAATTAGAACCATGGGGCAAAGCTCAGAAAAGCTGGGGAAAGCGGTGACGGAAAGACATGGGGGAGAACACAGATTGACATCATGTTAAATTGGAAAAGAGGCTGTTGAAAAAATTAGTGACCAAGGTGAAAAGGGTTTGGCTTGCATACAAGTGTCAATAAGTATGCTATGGTTCAGATTTCAGAAAATTATTTGGAGAAACCAGTTTCCTGGTTTTTAGCTTCTCCGAGTCAGGCAAAATGACAACCTCCATTGTTCTCTGCGGCCCACAATCTGAGTAGCGCCTGGGAATTCTTATTACATTTGACACACACATGTGTTTCATATCCGTTTGTAGCTGCGGATATCTGGTCAGATTCTGAGCACGCCTGCATATGCTGCCGAGCACCTGGCCGAGCCCTTGGCAAACATTCGACCTGAGGGAGGTCCATCAGTATTAGAGGCCAGCTGTATTCCTCAACCCCAGCAGCTCACTACTCACCTCTCAGCATTTACGCGAGTCAGCAGCAGTAGCCGGCCAGCAGCGCACCTGCTTTACCCCCCTGTAATTCAGGATCACCGCACACTGAGGCCAAAGGGGGAGGCAGGGAGGAAATGGGAAACAGAGAGTGACAGAGAGAAGAGCTGGACGAAAGCTCACGGAGGAGGATTGATGCTAACGGAACGGGATGACAGTCAGAGAGACACACACAGGGAGGTTAAGAGAGAGCGACAGATGGAAAGACAGATGAATCCAGAGGCAGAGACAAAAGAGAGAGGAATAAAATGAGAGAGACAGAGAGGAGCTCACATCTACATGTTGATGTTGGCTCCATTTGGAGGGAGAGCTAACGCCCTGCTGGAGGGCATGGTGTCAAGTGGTTGCAATATTTATCTGCTTTAGAGGTTTGATTTGGTGAAAAGCACATCAGGATTGACAAGACCCGCAGCTTGTGAGCCAATTTATTTTCCTATTAAAATTCACTTGTCGTATTTATTTAATTTAGATTTTATTATTTACTTCCTATATTTGAGTCATGGCCATAGGAGAGCCAATTTGCTTAGAGAATGGGACAAAAATCGCATACGCGAGTTGCACATATAATGAACCTCATACAAGCTGTTCATGCAGTGTTTAAACATTAAAGGTCACCTTTTTCCTCAGTGTAGGGTATGACCAAAATGTATATTCTGTAATGGATACACTAAACGATCGATGTGTAACAATAATACAAAAATAATTCCTTTATTAGTCGGTCAACATAATGTTATTTTGTGTGTTAATTGACAGATGGTTTCAGTTCCAAGCAACAGTAACAATCAACTTAATTTCTTTGGAAATTGAAGGTACAACATCGGGCTTTAAGAAACTAAAAGATAAGATCTTAATCAATTCATTAAGAAAATCATTTGCAGACTTATCAATTATATTAATTGCAGCTTTACAATATTGATCTATTAATGTTCTGCTTAAAAATGTTCCGTCATAAATTGCATCAGAATGAAAAACAAAGATACAATTTCAGACCTTTAAATCTACTCCAACCTTCGCCTGAATGGTAAGTAAATGTGGGCAGCACCGTTTAGATAGACCAGTTAGACCTGTGTGCACATGTGGCTCTTTGAATAAGCACTGCTATTCTGGCTTTTAATGTCTGACAGCTTGGCCTCAATTTTGCTTGTAAAGAATTTTCAGATTTGAATTATAGCAATGTAATTATCTTTGTAGAAAGTGATATTTCCCAAGTTGTTCTGCCGAGCGAGTTCAATATATTTCCATTTTGAAACGCTAATATGACTTGTGTAAACAGGCCTCTTAATAATAAATAGCGGAACCAGTATCATCATCTGTCAGTGTGAGGAGATCATTTTGACAAGTTTGGATGGTATTCTTCCTACTCAATGAAAGCAAACAAATGCATTTGGCAAATTGTCACAGCACTAGGGCCCCTTTACAGACTTCTGCAATCATTGTTGTTGTTTTTTTAAGGGCTGATAAAGTGACTTGTTAATAAACTTTAAAAAAGGAGAAAAACGTCATGACTAAAGCAGGGAAAGGTTGATAATGTGTCCGTCATAACTCCTACATTAAGCTGTCAGTACTTTTTGAGTACACCTCAAGCTCTGCCAACTAAGCTAGCTTAGAACAATGTGTTGGCAATGCAGGGAAAAGAAGACTGATTAAGGATAAAGAAAATGTACTGCAATTAAAAAGTGTGACTGGATTAATCATGTGAGGAAAATAGAGAGGGCTAAGAAAGGTCATCTGATAAAAAATAAAAAGAGAAACGTGTAATTGGCATTTGCTCAGACTCATAGTGCCGACAGCCTGTTTTCATACAGGCATTTTCTGGTAAACCCAGCAGTCTCTAAAACACACACACACACACACACCCACCCACACACACACACACACACACACACACACACACACACACACACACACACACACACACACACACACACACACACACACACACACACACACACACACACACACACACACACACACAATCACAACAACATGTCTGGATTGGGAAGCAGCAGGAGGGACACTGATGGGCTATGGTTGGGGTACTCTGCAAAATTATAGACTGTGCATATCATTTGTTACAGCCATGTGTGTTACTGTTATCAGCAAGCTCCCTGGTGAATCTCCAGCTAGACACAAACAGCCATGGTCAATTAAGGCCCATCAATACCTCTGTTAACATCTTTACCAGCAGATAATTAAGAAAACCACAGCCTGTCAGCAGCACACTCTGCTGAAAGTCATATGATCTCCCCTCATGAGGCCCACCTGCTGATGAGTGTTAGAAAGTTAGAATATGCAGTTTATGTAAGATCTAGTTTGACTTGAGTGTTATAAAAGTAAATGTAATTGTTTATGCATAAGTTGAATTTTACAATTATGTCATTATAGTATCAAAATTAGTAAGTCAATTGTAAAAAAATAAGCTAAATTGCTAAAGAAGTCAGATTGAATTGAGGTCTAGGAGAAAATGAACCTACTTCTCAGTTAATATATGACCTAACTAATGGGTTGGTGGTCTCAATGGATAGTTTCAAATGTACTTTAATTCACCACCAATGTTACATTTAACATTTTGATAGCCTGATTTGTCTTTTTCAGCCTTTTTACATAACTTGACCTCTTT
>NW_027640000.1:0-19655 GCF_949606895.1 Notothenia rossii | reverse complement strand
AAGCAGTGTTACATTTAAAGAGATAATCAAACCAAGCACGGTTTCGGAAAGTCATTTCAGCTTGTTGACGTCAGCAAACATTGATTTCATTGCTATCTAAGAAGAAAAGCCCCCAAAAAGCCTCTAAACTCAACATTATCACAACTTTTTAAAGCATTTTAAGGTGAAATGTTAGATATTACACCTTAAAGCTTTATTCCCTAATGTCATCCTGTTGTTCCGTTTCCCACACACTTTGAATTCCTCTCCACCGCATGTTCTCCTCTATTTCTGTCTCATCTCTTTCCATATTTATCTATTTTTACCACATCTCTACCGTTCCCGGTTAGCGTATATACAGAGCGGACCTTGGGAAACATGTGCCCTGCTATCTGATGTTCTGTTTAGTGGAGAGAAGATGTTCCAGTGGAAACTACAAGGCCTCGTGCAGAACATAACCAAAACAAGCGTTCAGATGTTAGCCATAAAAGTCCAGGGATGCTACATGTGTGTGTGGGATGCTACATGTGTGTGTGGGATGCTACATGTGTGTGTGGGATGCTACATGTGTGTGTGGGATGCTACATGTGTGTGTGGGATGCTACATGTGTGTGTGGGATGATGTGAACTCCCTGAGAGTGTCCACAGAGCTTCAGGTAGAGCAGGTGATGACTCAAAGGCCAAGAGGAACAACAGGAACTTTATTTATATATCTCCTTATATTTACTCATGTGATCACTTGAGGCCACTTTTTAAAATGCACCATGAGGTCAAAACTGTTTCTCATCAACTGCTCTAATCACATTGGTCTAATGCAGGGGTTCCCAACCTTTTTCCCAAGAGCCCCCCCATATGACTCCTGTTGGAAGTTGCCCCCCCCCCCCCCCACAAACTGGATGAATGTGAAGTATTTAGTTAAAGGAGGATGAAAGTGTAATTAAGGAGCTCTATTGGAGTGACTTTGATGGTTACTGGACTCAGGATTCACTCATTTGGATTCCCGCTGTACGAATAAATTAAAGGACGGCGCAAGTGGAAACAATTCACAAAGGGATCAAACTGTTTAAAACTCATGCTCAAAGTAAGCCGGATTCTGCCGATGTGTTTCTGTGGATTCAAAAGTCATAAATAATCTACAAAATGGAGGAGACCGATCTGATCGGAGCAACTGAGACAAATAATCAAACTGAAACCGGCATGGACGATGACTATGTTTTAAAAATGCGCTTATCCAGAAAAGCCTGGTTTGGAAACTTTACGGGCAGAAGAAACATTTCTATTAAAGAAAGAATTATAAATTTCTGTCTTTTTATGCCTTTAATACTAACTTGAATCTTTATTCTAATTAATTAATAGTTATTTTTATATTTTATTGTAATGTAGAGACAAGGCTTTTAGTGACAATCATGTATTGCCTTACAATTCTATGTACAAAAAAAAAAAAAGTCTAAATATGATATTTGGCCTCAAATCATCTGAGGCCTGGCGATCTTTGCGCACCCCCAGGTGGGGAACCACTGGTCTGATGCACTCAGACCACTTCCATTCCTTCCTTTCTGTATTTCAATCCTCTTTTTATCATTACAACATGTACAGCATGTGTCTGTCTCTAAAATATGTTCAAAACACACATTTTTTTACTTTTTAATGCTATTTTATTTCTATTTCAGAAATATCTTGGACTGTTTCTTTCTAGTGTCTTAATTTCTCTATCCATCTATCTCTCTATCTATCTATCTATCTATCTATCTATCTATGCCTCAATAATAAACCTTCAAATAAAACTCCAGAGAGAAGAAAGAGAGAGAAACTGTATAAAACCTTTATTGATATCTCACCTGGAGGACAGTCAGCTGTGTGTATGTATATGTGATCGTTAGTGTGTGTGTGTGTGTGTGTGTGTGTGTGTGTGTGTGTGTGTGTGTGTGTGTGTGTGTGTGTGTGTGTGTGTAATGTTGTTGCATTAAAGAGAGAAACTGTATAAAGACGTTATTGATATCTCACCTGGAAGACGGTCAGCTCTTCCAGAATGATCTCCTCTGTCTCCAGGTGGTCTTTAGCGACCGACACCGCCTTCACCACCTTCCCATCGTCTGGAGGAACAACAGAAACACAAAACCTTTATTTATTTGTAAAGACAGATCTAATGCCGCTGTAACTCGACAGAAAGGGAGTAGAGCTAGGAAGGATAAAGAAATGCATAAATACATGAACAGAAATGAATTGAAGACATATTAGAGCTCTCCTCGTTTACCCAATCAGTTTTCTTAAAACTATTTGGATGTTGTTTACAAGTATTCAGTTCAATCTGCATTAATAAATAGTTTGCCGTATCTAAACTCAATGTGAGTGGTTATCGGATCCTTTATAAAGGCTAGATTCATTTTTCAGAAATGTATTTATTTCAGCAGGCAATGGTCCATTTGAATGTGATCACACAGCAGAACAACCAAAACTGTTACTTCTTTGTAAAGATAGCAGCACTGGGACGTCCCGTTTCTGTGTGGGACCCTGAAGGCAGCATCTCTCTAGTTCAATGATACTTACAGGTTTAGTTCAACAGCATCATCTCCACATATTAATGTTATGATTTCCTGAACTAATAAGCTAACGTTAGGCTTCATACTGAACATGAGAGCAGGGAGGTTGGAAATAACTATCTTTCAACGGCTTCACATTCGAACCTGATCAATAAAGAGACATTAGGATGACAGAGAGTTTGTTTGTTCGTCTGTTGTGTGCAAACATCCTGCGTTCATTCCTTATCTCTATAGAGAAGCCTGGGGGGGAAGTGTGTGTGTGTGTGTGTGTGTGTGTGTGTGTGTGTGTGTGTGTGTGTGTGTGTGTGTGTGTGTGTGTGTGTGTGCGCGTGTGTGTGTGTGTGTGTGTGTGTGTGTGTGTGTGTGTGTGTGACTGGGTGAATGGGTTCTTCAGTGTGTCTGGTCTTCGTAAGGGTGTGTGTGTGTGTGTGTGTGTGTGTGTGTGTGTGTGTGTGTGTGTGTGTGTGTGTGTGTGTGTGTGTGTGTGTGTGTGTGTATGTGTGTGTGTGTGTGTGTGTGTGTGTGTGTGTGTGAGAGAGAGAGTGTGTCTGTGTCTGTGAGAGAGAGTGTGTGTGTGTGTCTGTGTGTGTGAGAGAGAGAGAGAGAGAGAGAGAGAGAGAGTGTGTGTGTGTGTGTGTGTGTGTGTGTGTGTGTGTGTGTGTGTGTGTGTGTGTGTGTGAGAGAGAGAGTGTGTCTGTGTCTGTGAGAGAGAGAGTGTGTGTGTGTCTGTGTGTGTCTGTGTGTGTGAGAGAGAGAGAGAGAGAGAGAGAGTGTGTGTGTGTGTGTGTGTGTGTGTGTGTGTGTGTGTGTGTGTGTGTATGTGTATGTGTATGTGTGTGTGTGTATGTGTGTGTGTGTGTGTGTGTGTGTGTGTGTGTGTGTGTGTGTGTGTGTGTGTGTGTGTGTGTGTGTGTGTGTGTGTGTGTGTGTGTGTGATGGAGGTTATTGAGTGTCTGCTGACAGGTGGGGGGGGATCCTCTCAACATCTGTCAGCTGCTCTTTCTCCTCCCTGATGAATGGATTCCCGTTCCTCTCTTCTCTAAAGTGCTCCAGGTTACTCGTTGAGACACAGATTAATCTTCTTTTTCACACCTTCATTTCGTCCCTCTTCTCCTGCCTCGGCAATACAACACATCTTTTACTAGTTTTCCTAAAGTGCAGCTGAAGAATCCTCAGACATCCGAATCAAAATGAGGTTTTTTGAAGACCAGTGCGGGGTCAGATCTACGGCAGAATTATTTTAACAGCAGAAGTTACTTTTCATTCAACAGACATTTTGAAAGTGTCTTCTTAAAGGTGCGCTCACACCGGAAGTGAAGCACATTTTTTGAATAACGGCAGGATTTCATGTAAAGTCAATGTGACACATGGCAGAGTAGAGGCAACACATACAAATATGAACTTGAAAAATATGAACCTTTACAGTTCACCTGACAATTTGTTACTTCAGTACATGTTTCTGGTATCAGTACTTTACTCCACTACTTATTTTTCTGATTACTTTTTACTTTGACTTCTTACATGTTGAACACAAATACCTGTACTTTCTACTTCTCACATGTTGAACTCAAATACCTGTACTTTCTACTTCTTACATTTTGAACCCAAATACCTGTACTTTCTACTTCTTACATGTTGAACTCAAATACCTGTACTTTCTACTTCTTACATGTTGAACTCAAATACCTGTACTTTCTACTTCTTACATGTTGAACCCAAATACCTGTACTTTCTACTTCTTACATGTTGAACCCAAATACCTGTACTTTCTACTTCTTACATGTTGAACTCAAATACCTGTACTTTCTACTTCTTACATGTTGAACCCAAATACCTGTACTTTCTACTTCTCACATGTTGAACTCAAATACCTGTACTTTCTACTTCTTACATGTTGAACACAAATACCTGTACTTTCTACTTCTCACATGTTGAACTCAAATACCTGTACTTTCTACTTCTTACATGTTGAACACAAATACCTGTACTTTCTACTTCTTACATGTTGAACTCAAATACCTGTACTTTCTACTTCTTACATGTTGAACTCAAATACCTGTACTTTCTACTTCTTACATGTTGAACTCAAATACCTGTACTTTCTACTTCTTACATGTTGAACACTAATACCTGTACTTTCTACTTCTTACATGTTGAACTCAAATACCTGTACTTTCTACTTCTTACATGTTGAACTCAAATACCTGTACTTTCTACTTCTTACATGTTGAACTCAAATACCTGTACTTTCTACTTCTTACATGTTGAACTCAAATACCTGTACTTTCTACTTCTTACATGTTGAACTCAAATACCTGTACTTTCTACTTCTTACATGTTGAACTCAAATACCTGTACTTTCTACTTCTCACATGTTGAACTCAAATACCTGTACTTTCTACTTCTTACATGTTGAACTCAAATACCTGTACTTTCTACTTCTTACATGTTGAACTCAAATACCTGTACTTTCTACTTCTTACATGTTGAACTCAAATACCTGTACTTTCTACTTCTTACATGTTGAACTCAAATACCTGTACTTTCTACTTCTTACATGTTGAACTCAAATACCTGTACTTTCTACTTCTTACATGTTGAACTCAAATACCTGTACTTTCTACTTCTTACATGTTGAACACTAATACCTGTACTTTCTACTTCTTACATGTTGAACTCAAATACCTGTACTTTCTACTTCTTACATGTTGAACACAAATACCTGTACTTTCTACTTCTTACATGTTGAACCCAAATACCTGTACTTTCTACTTCTTACATGTTGAACTCAAATACCTGTACTTTCTACTTCTTACATGTTGAACTCAAATACCTGTACTTTCTACTTCTTACATGTTGAACTCAAATACCTGTACTTTCTACTTCTTACATGTTGAACCCAAATACCTGTACTTTCTACTTCTTACATGTTGAACCCAAATACCTGTACTTTCTACTTCTTACATGTTGAACTCAAATACCTGTACTTTCTACTTCTTACATGTTGAACTCAAATACCTGTACTTTCTACTTCTTAAATGTTGAACTCAAATACCTGTACTTTCTACTTCTTACATGTTGAACCCAAATACCTGTACTTTCTACTTCTTACATGTTGAACTCAAATACCTGTACTTTCTACTTCTTACATGTTGAACTCAAATACCTGTACTTTCTACTTCTTAAATGTTGAACTCAAATACCTGAACTTTCTACTTCTTACATGTTGAACTCAAATACCTGTACTTTCTACTTCTTACATGTTGAACTCAAATACCTGTACTTTCTACTTCTTACATGTTGAACTCAAATACCTGTACTTTCTACTTCTTACATGTTGAACTCAAATACCTGTACTTTCTACTTCTCACATGTTGAACACAAATACCTGTACTTTCTACTTCTTACATGTTGAACTCAAATACCTGTACTTTCTACTTCTTACATGTTGAACACAAATACCTGTACTTTCTACTTCTTACATGTTGAACACAAATACCTGTACTTTCTACTTCTTACACGTTGAACTCAAATACCTGTACTTTCTACTTCTTACATGTTGAACACAAAGACCTGTACTTTCTACTTCTTACATGTTGAACACAAATACCTGTACTTTCTACTTCTTACATGTTGAACTCAAATACCTGTACTTTCTACTTCTTATATGTTGAACACAAATACCTGTACTTTCTACTTCTTACATGTTGAACTCAAATACCTGTACTTTCTACTTCTTACATGTTGAACTCAAATACCTGTACTTTCTACTTCTCACATGTTGAACACAAATACCTGTACTTTCTACTTCTTACATGTTGAACTCAAATACCTGTACTTTCTACTTCTTACATGTTGAACTCAAATACCTGTACTTTCTACTTCTTACATGTTGAACACAAATACCTGTACTTTCTACTTCTTACATGTTGAACTCAAATACCTGTACTTTCTACTTCTTATATGTTGAACACAAATACCTGTACTTTCTACTTCTTACATGTTGAACTCAAATACCTGTACTTTCTACTTCTTACATGTTGAACTCAAATACCTGTACTTTCTACTTCTTACATGTTGAACCCAAATACCTGTACTTTCTACTTCTTACATGTTGAACCCAAATACCTGTACTTTCTACTTCTTATATGTTGAACACAAATACCTGTACTTTCTACTTCTTACATGTTGAACACAAATACCTGTACTTTCTACTTCTTACATGTTGAACTCAAATACCTGTACTTTCTACTTCTTACATGTTGAACTCAAATACCTGTACTTTCTACTTCTTACATGTTGAACACAAATACCTGTACTTTCTACTTCTTACATGTTGAACTCAAATACCTGTACTTTCTACTTCTTACATGTTGAACTCAAATACCTGTACTTTCTACTTCTCACATGTTGAACTCAAATACCTGTACTTTCTACTTCTTACATGTTGAACTCAAATACCTGTACTTTCTACTTCTTACATGTTGAACTCAAATACCTGTACTTTCTACTTCTTACATGTTGAACTCAAATACCTGTACTTTCTACTTCTTACATGTTGAACTCAAATACCTGTACTTTCTACTTCTTATATGTTGAACACAAATACCTGTACTTTCTACTTCTTACATGTTGAACTCAAATACCTGTACTTTCTACTTCTCACATGTTGAACACAAATACCTGTACTTTCTACTTCTTACATGTTGAACTCAAATACCTGTACTTTCTACTTCTTACATTTTGAACACAAATACCTGTACTTTCTACTTCTTACATGTTGAACTCAAATACCTGTACTTTCTACTTCTTACATGTTGAACTCAAATACCTGTACTTTCTACTTCTTACATGTTGAACTCAAATACCTGTACTTTCTACTTCTTACATGTTGAACTCAAATACCTGTACTTTCTACTTCTTACATGTTGAACTCAAATACCTGTACTTTCTACTTCTTACATGTTGAACTCAAATACCTGTACTTTCTACTTCTTACATGTTGAACTCAAATACCTGTACTTTCTACTTCTTACATGTTGAACTCAAATACCTGTACTTTCTACTTCTTACATGTTGAACCCAAATACCTGTACTTTCTACTTCTCACATGTTGAACTCAAATACCTGTACTTTCTACTTCTTACATGTTGAACTCAAATACCTGTACTTTCTACTTCTTACATGTTGAACTCAAATACCTGTACTTTCTACTTCTTACATGTTGAACTCAAATACCTGTACTTTCTACTTCTTACATGTTGAACCCAAATACCTGTACTTTCTACTTCTTACATGTTGAACTCAAATACCTGTACTTTCTACTTCTTACATGTTGAACTCAAATACCTGTACTTTCTACTTCTTAAATGTTGAACTCAAATACCTGTACTTTCTACTTCTTACATGTTGAACACAAATACCTGTACTTTCTACTTCTCACATGTTGAACACAAATACCTGTACTTTCTACTTCTTACATGTTGAACTCAAATACCTGTACTTTCTACTTCTCACATGTTGAACACAAATACCTGTACTTTCTACTTCTTACATGTTGAACACAAATACCTGTACTTTCTACTTCTTACATGTTGAACACAAATACCTGTACTTTCTACTTCTTACATGTTGAACACAAATACCTGTACTTTCTACTTCTTAAATGTTGAACACAAATACCTGTACTTTCTACTTCTTAAATGTTGAACACAAATACCTGTACTTTCTACTTCTTACATGTTGAACACAAATACCTGTACTTTCTACTTCTCACATGTTGAACACAAATACCTGTACTTTCTACTTCTTACATGTTGAACTCAAATACCTGTACTTTCTACTTCTTACATGTTGAACACAAATACCTGTACTTTCTACTTCTTACATGTTGAACACAAATACCTGTACTTTCTACTTCTTACATGTTGAACTCAAATACCTGTACTTTCTACTTCTTACATGTTGAACACAAATACCTGTACTTTCTACTTCTTACATGTTGAACTCAAATACCTGTACTTTCTACTTCTTACATGTTGAACTCAAATACCTGTACTTTCTACTTCTTACATGTTGAACTCAAATACCTTTACTTTCTACTTCTTACATGTTGAACACAAATACCTGTACTTTCTACTTCTCACATGTTGAACACAAATACCTGTACTTTCTACTTCTCACATGTTGAACTCAAATACCTGTACTTTCTACTTCTCACATGTTGAACTCAAATACCTGTACTTTCTACTTCTCACATGTTGAACTCAAATACCTGTACTTTCTACTTCTTACATGTTGAACACAAATACCTGTACTTTCTACTTCTTACATGTTGAACACAAATACCTGTACTTTCTACTTCTTACATGTTGAACTCAAATACCTGTACTTTCTACTTCTTATATGTTGAACTCAAATACCTGTACTTTCTACTTCTCACATGTTGAACTCAAATACCTGTACTTTCTACTTCTTACATGTTGAACACAAATACCTGTACTTTCTACTTCTTACATGTTGAACTCAAATACCTGTACTTTCTACTTCTTATATGTTGAACACAAATACCTGTACTTTCTACTTCTTACATGTTGAACTCAAATACCTGTACTTTCTACTTCTTACATGTTGAACACAAATACCTGTACTTTCTACTTCTTACATGTTGAACACAAATACCTGTACTTTCTACTTCTCACATGTTGAACTCAAATACCTGTACTTTCTACTTCTTACATGTTGAACACAAATACCTGTACTTTCTACTTCTCACATGTTGAACTCAAATACCTGTACTTTCTACTTCTTACATGTTGAACTCAAATACCTGTACTTTCTACTTCTTACATGTTGAACACAAATACCTGTACTTTCTACTTCTTACATGTTGAACACAAATACCTGTACTTTCTACTTCTTACATGTTGAACACAAATACCTGTACTTTCTACTTCTTACATGTTGAACACAAATACCTGTACTTTCTACTTCTTACATGTTGAACACAAATACCTGTACTTTCTACTTCTTACATGTTGAACACAAATACCTGAACTTTCTACTTCTCACATGTTGAACACAAATACCTGAACTTTCTACTTCTCACATGTTGAACACAAATACCTGAACTTTCTACTTCTCACATGTTGAACACAAATACCTGTACTTTCTACTTCTTACATGTTGAACACAAATACCTGTACTTTCTACTTCTTACATGTTGAACACAAATACCTGTACTTTCTACTTCTTACATGTTGAACTCAAATACCTGTACTTTCTACTTCTTACATGTTGAACTCAAATACCTGTACTTTCTACTTCTTACATGTTGAACTCAAATACCTGTACTTTCTACTTCTTACATGTTGAACCCAAATACCTGTACTTTCTACTTCTTACATGTTGAACACAAATACCTGTACTTTCTACTTCTTACATGTTGAACTCAAATACCTGTACTTTCTACTTCTCACATTTTCCAAACAGGCTGGTTCCTTTAGTCTGAATGTTTGTTTCGTGGCGTGATCATTATTATTTAGAGTCATTGCGTGCCTATTGATTTGAACACGATCCGTGTATCCATCATTTCCTGGTCTTCTCTAAAGAAGAGGGACCAATGGAAACGTTGTCATGTTGCCGTTGGTCACCATGGAAACATTCATTAGCTAACAATGACATTATTGTTCTATTAATATAAAGGGAGGTCAGGTACTCTTTAAAACAGCTGCTAGTTATGGGTAGAGGAAACACAAACCTTCCTTTTAACTTACAAAAGGTTAAAACACTTTCATTTCCTCAACAAGCTTCCCTTCCTCCATTCCTCCTCCCTACCTGTGCCCAGGTGCAGGACCTCGTAGGCTCCGTCCTCGGCCTCCACGCGGTCCACCACCACCCTCTTCAGGATGCTGGTGCTGTTGACTCGGGTCAGGACCGGTCTGCGGCCCAGAGGCAGCACGGGGTCCCACATCAGCTGGTGCGCCCGCATGAAGCTCACCACCTCATCAGGGAAGTCTCTGGTGGATTTATGGAGGGCGTCGTACGTCTCGCTGGGACACTGCGTGGAAGAGAGAGGCAGACAAATGTGTATAGGTACACAAAGACAACAAACAATCAGGTTATTAATACAAGACTGGTCCAGTCACAATGCAACGTTAAATGAGGCAAAGGACAACACGCAGACAACAAATTAAAAAGCAATACTTGTTACAATGACCGTATAAAACACAGGGGGAATGATAAACTGACAAATCCAGCATTTTTAAATAATAGGTGTGAGTGTGTGTGTGTGTGTGTGTGTGTGTGTGTGTGTGTGTGTGTGTGTGTGTGTGTGTGTGTGTGTGTGTGTGTGTGTGTGTGTGTGTGTGTGTGTGTGTGTGTGTGTGTGTGTGTGTGTACTCACAGTGCCAGGTCTGGGGTATGGGATGCGTCCTTTGTACTCCACCCAGCGAGAGTCTGCACTTTCTTTGTGTGCAAACGGTCCGTTGAAGGCAGCACGAATAGACGCCATGGAGAACACACACACTGCAGAACCACGAAATATAGAACTGGAGGAGGAAGAGGAGGAAGGAGAGGAGGAAGTGTTGGGGGAGGGGGAGGAGAAAATGTGATTGTTAATTGTATTATTGTACTCAAAATAATAGTCAAAACAAAAATTCTGAAAAAAGTCAAAATTCTGAGAAAAAGGTGCTTGAGAAACAAAAATGTCTGAGATAAAAAGTTAAAATTCTGAAATAAATGGAAATAATGAGAAAAAAATTGAAATTCTATGAAATAATCGAAACTGAAATTCTATGAAATAAAGAGAAATTCTGAGAAAAAGTCGAATATTTGAGAAACAAAAATGTCTGAGATAAAAAGTGAAATTCGGAAAAAAGTGAAATTCTATGAAACAGTCTAAATAAAAATTCTGAGAAAAAAGTTCAGAATTCTGAAAAAAGTGGAAATTCTTAGGAACATTTTTAAACTCTGAAAATAAATGAAAATTCTAAGAAAAAACATAGAATTATGAGAAAAGTCAAAAATACTGCAAATAATTAAAGTTCTTTGAAAAAATAAAAAGTAGTCGTCAGAGTCTTGATGTTTTCAGAGAGAGGGGGTTTCCTCACCTGGACGTGCTGAAGACTCCGTAGATTGTCGGGTTCTGAGGGTCCTTCGTCTCCAGAACAAAAATGTCCTCTGGGAACAGAAAAGCAGATTTTAACGATTAAACGATTTAAACTGTTTACTCTCAGCATTGCCCCCCCTAGTGGCTGAAATATGTTACAGCATTACTACGTCTAAAACTGTTCCAATACAAATATTTCTTTATATCAATATTTTAATAGATGTGATATAATGATTGTTACAATACAAATCTGAATAATATCATGTTTTGTTTGAAATAATTTCATTTTTGAGCAGTCGAATGTTGTGACGTGTGTGTGTGAAGTATGAGGTTCAGGGCAAGTTCCCTTGCTTTTTTTTTGCATACAAGTGATTCAGCTATTGTATTACAATAATTAGCAGTAGGCCTAATGAGTATGCAGCGATTTTTAAAATGTCCAATTTCTGTAACGTTTAAGGCGTCTGCTTCTGCACTAAGTAGGACACTGGTTAATAATATTGTAGCGTGTTGAAGTAACCAAGGGATATAGTAGTTATCAAATAAGTATAAGATGTGCACAGTTATGATACGTTTTACAGATGCAATGCACTGTTGTTGGGGGGAGAGACCGCCCCTTCCATATGAGTGTGTGTGTACGGCGGGCATGAAGGAAGGGACGAGTTGTGTTCGTATGTGGAAAAAGTCATACTCAGTGCGGTGAACGCTGGCTTTATTGCTACTGTATCCGTAGCACCCCACGCAATAGTTGGGACTGTGTACTGACGTCAGTAAAAAAGTTTTTCCCCCCCAAGCGCAAATGTCAAACTCCGCCTATGGTTTAATGTATTTACTTAGTTAGCAAGGGTCGAATAAAAGGGACGCTTGATTGGCATTTCAAAGAGAGTTTCAGTCATCATCAGGCAGAGAGGAGATGGCTCACACCTGTTGAACTTAATAATGAAAACACAATGATGGACAGGAGGGGTGAAGAGGAAGAGGAGGAGGAAGAGGAAGAGTGTTACCGAGTTCATCAAAGTGTGTGTCCACTCCTCCCTCTCCAGGAACAGAGCAAACCAGCCGGGCCTTCAGGAAGGTCGTCCATCGATTGATCAAACTCCTCTTCCCTCCAACGTCATTCTGAGAGGAAGAGGAGGGGGAGGAAGAAGAGGAGGGGGAGGAAGAGGAGGAAGAAGAGGAGGAGGAGGAGGAGGAGAGGAGGGTTGGAAGGGAAGGAAAGCACAACAAATAGTAAAAACTAAATATGCTTTCATTCACATTCATTTTACACATTGCAGATGTTTAGGATCTTTACAGCTGTTACTTGTTACTTACTGAACCTCTACAAACTAACTTCACACTTTAAAAATAAAACGTATTTAACTTAAGAAAAACTGGCAAAATATATAAACCAATAATTCAAATGATTAGAACAGCATGCCTCATGGAGGATGGTCCTTCAATGTGTGTGTTTTTGGAGACAACAGTGAGGCCCAGAGGAGAGGGACCTCCTGAAATGCATGCTGGACATAATAAGACATGAGTGCTGCTGTCCCAGAGGTCTGTCCTCTCAACGTCCTCTCTGTCCTAAATCAGAGTTCATATCCGTCTCTGATTATTACCGTGCAGACTCGATTGTTATGTTTTTATTTATTATTTTTACATTTGTATTTGTTTTTAAATGTATTTATTCTTTCATATTTATTCTTTGAATATGTATTTCTTATTTAATTTAATTATTTGAATTTAACATTTTCTTTTCAAATTTCTTATTTAAATATTTATTTTCTATGTATTGGATTTTTTTAAGTAAACATCACAACATGCTATTTGTGGCGGATATATCATGGATGTATAATAAGAACTGGATACAGCGTGGGAGGCGGGGTCTCGTTCTTTCCTATGAGAGCTGCTCATTGGCACATGAAGGGCAAAATGGCTCATCTTTTGAGAGAGCGAAACGTCACAGATTACCCAGCATGCCTGGCTGTCAGAGCAGAAGAACCCGTATGTGCGCTCACAGAGCATGCGCCCCTTAAGCCCCGCCCCCCAAGCTCCCACTCTCGGCTCACTAGAAAGAATGGAGAGACAGAATAAATCTAGATTCGGCTTTTAGTGCATTTTACAACTTTAAGGACCGAATGATTCTATTAAGGGATATAAAATAGTTCATACTGGGTAGTTTATTTACAGACGTCTCTTTCCCCATGTTAGTCAATGGGAAAAAGTATTTCTGGGCCCAGTGACGTCACGGACTGATACGGAAATTGTAGTAACGCCGTTTGGACACAACAAATGTGTTCCTCTGAGCCCGGCGCACTTCCTGGGGGCTTGGGCTATATTCCCATTGCTGCCAAACCTCCACACACACCAGGTGCCCTAAATACCATTAACCACACCCATGTGACGATCACCGGTAACAACCAATTACAAGTGTGTGGTGTTAATAAATAATGAAGATTATATAACTATGAACACAGGCTACCACGACATTTTGACAGAACAACAAGCAGAGTAACTAAAACAAAAGATCAATAACAGTGAATATAACTGGCTGTTACCTTGCAGACTCTGGCCACGCGGCTGTACGTCCTCTTCTCCCACTGACCCGCCTCCACCGCTCGCTCTCTGAAGAAGAAGTAGACTTTATCGTCGTCCGGGCTGTGAGTGTCGGGGATCGAGAAGGAGCCCACGAACTCCGGCTCTGAGAGGAAGGAGAAAAGTTCATGTAAAGACACCTCACTTCCTGTAGAGACTAGAGAGACTAGAGAGACTAGGGACACCTCACTTCCATCAGAGACTAGGGAGACCTCACTTCCTTCAGAGACTAGGGATACTGGAGAGACTAGAGAGAATAGGGAGACTAGGGACACCTCACTTCCTTCAGAGACTAGGGATACTAGAGAGACTAGAGAGACTAGAGAGACTAGGGACACCTCACTTCCATCAGAGACTAGGGATACTAGAGAGACTAGGGACACCTCACTTCCTTCAGAGACTAGGGATACTAGAGAGACTAGAGAGACTAGAGAGACTAGGGACACCTCACTTCCATCAGAGACTAGGGATACTAGAGAGACTAGGGACACCTCACTTCCTTCAGAGACTAGGGATACTAGAGAGACTAGAGAGACTAGAGAGACTAGGGACACCTCACTTCCATCAGAGACTAGGGATACTAGAGAGACTAGAGAGACTAGAGAGACTAGGGACACCTCAATTCCTTCAACGACTAGGGATACTAGGGATACTAGAGAGACTAGAGAGACTAGAGAGACTAGGGAGACTAGGGACACCTCACTTCCTTCAGATACTATGGATACTAGAGAGACTAGAGAGACTAGGGACACCTCACTTCCATCAAAGAGACTAGGGAGACCTCACTTCCTTCAGAGACTAGGGATACTAGGGATACTAGAGAGACTAGAGAGACTAGGGAGACTAGGGACACCTCACTTCCTTCAGAGACTAGGGATACTAGAGAGACTAGAGAGACTAGAGAGACTAGGGACTAGGGAGACCTCACTTCCATCAGAGACTAGGGATACTAGAGAGACTAGAGAGACTAGGGAGACTAGGGACACCTCACTTTCATCCGAGACTATGGATACTAGAGAGACTAGAGAGACTAGAGAGACTAAGGACACCTAACTTCCATCCGAGACTAGGGATACTAGAGAGACTAGAGAGACTAGGGACACCTCACTTCCTTCAGTGACTAGGGATACTAGAGAGACTAGAGAGACTAGAGACACCTCACTTCTATCAGAGACAAGGGATACTAGAGAGACTAGAGACACTAGGGAAACTAGGGACACCTCACTTCCATCAGAGACTAGGGATACTAGAGAGACTAGAGAGACTATAGAGACTAGGGAGACTAGAGAGACTAGAGAGACTAGAGACACCTCACTTCCATCAGAGACAAGGGATACTAGAGAGACTAGAGACACTAGGGAAACTAGGGACACCTCACTTCCATCAGAGACTAGGGATACTAGAGAGACTAGAGAGACTATAGAGACTAGAGAGACCTCACTTCCCTCAGAGACTAGAGAGACTAGAGAGACTAGAGAGACTAGGGACACCTCACTTCCCTCAGAGACTAGGGATACTAGAGAGACTAGAGAGACTAAAGAGACTAGAGAGACTAGAGAGACTAAAGAGACTAAAGAGACTTGAGAGACTAAAAAGACTAGAGAGACTAGAGAGACTAGAGAGACTAGAGAGACTAGAGAGACTAGGGACACCTAACTTCCATCAGAGACTAGGGAGACTAGAGAGACTAGAGAGACTAGAGAGACCTAACTTCCATCAGAGACTAGAGAGACTAGAGAGACTAGAGAGACTAGAGAGACCTAACTTCCATCAGAGACTAGAGAGACTAGAGAGACTAGAGAGACTAGAGAGACTAAAGAGACTAGAGAGACTAGAGCGTCTAAAGAGACTAGAGAGACTAGAGAGACTAGAGATAAAAGCGCTTTCAAAATAAATCTATTATTGTTAAGATAATTAAATGTCCTGGATTCAAACTCTTAAAATCTAAAATAAACTTACTTTATCAAAGTAAAAGTATTTTTTGAGCATTTTTTGTGCTTTCAGTATCTTAAAAAAATTGGAATTGGATATAAGATATTAAATAAAATAATATATTATATATATTATTATATTATATTATTGGAGTTCACACACCCTGTCTCCCAAATATTGTATTGTTGAATGATGATTCTTCTCTTGACCTACAGAACCATCAGAAAAGGCATGGGAAAGGGATTCCCTATATTCTTTATTTCTTTATTTACTTTTTGTATTGATCTATATTATCTATATAATTTATAATCTTTGTGTATAAGTCCCTTTGTGAGGGCAAAAAAACCAACAAAAAATAACAATAAAAAGTTGGTCACAAAAAGATATATTATTCTCCTCCTCTCCTCTCCTCTCCTCTCCTCTCCTCTCCTCTCCTCTCCTCTCCTCTCCTCTCCTCTCCCCCCTTCTCCTCTCCTCCCCAATTTATTATAATTTTAATTGATTAATTAGTTCATTTATATGTTGTTCTCTCATCGGACAAGGAACCCCCCCCCCCCAAATAAACCATTATTTTCCCTTTTACTGAACTTTATTTTTATGTTTTTATTTAATGACAATTGATTTTTAACAGATTTAAATATGTATTATTCAAACATGTCTTTCTTATTTTCTTCAAACTTTTTCAACATATTTAATGTTTAAATATTTATTTTCTCTTTATTTAATTTTTTCAAACTTCATTTTAACAGATTTAAATATTTGTAACTTTTTATTTTTTGTAACTTTTTTTAAACAGAGTTAAATATTTATTATTGAAACATTTATTTCTTATTTATTTTATTTTTCAAACTTTTTTTAACAGACTTAAATATTTATTTAATTAAAAAAACTTGACTATAAATACAAAATAAAAATAAAAAGATATTTCAAATCAAATCAATTAAATTTAAAACGATTTTTGGTCGAGCCATAGAAATGTCAGATGTCAAATGTTATGTATGCAACATAAGTTAATGGGGGAAACAACACGGTTTACAGGCATATATTAGCTGATATAAATGAGTATAAGAGTGTTCCTCACCGTTGAGCCAGTTGCGATCGAAGGCCTGTGAGCTGATGTAGTTCTGACTGTTTCCCTGCACCGAGGAACGGACAAACGCAGCGTTCGCTCCCATAAAATCCACCGAAGTTCCTGCATAGAGCTCACCGTCTGGGGAGGGAGAGCGGGAGAAATAATGAGGAAATAAAGAAATAAAACACAGATTAAAAGAGACAAATGACATCTCTTGAGAAAACATCATCTGCATTTTGAAACAGAAGCTTTAGTTAGATTCCTTTACTGACCAAGAGCAAACCAACATTCAGATTATGTTCGAAATGTGAGTTGGACAGTGTCATTTAACATGTTTAGGACTTGGAACTAAGTGGAACAAATGTTTGTTTAGTATTCAACGGAATCATCCTCCATTTGTTCAATTTAGCTACAGACACTGGGTGTAAATAGCATTGTTAGCTACGGACAACCAGGTCTAAATAGCATTGTTAGCTACGGAAACCCGGGTGTAAATAGCATTGTTAGCTACGGACACCCGGGTGTAAATAGCATTGTTAGCTACGGACACCCGGGTGTAAATAGCATTGTTAGCTACGGACACCGGGTGTAAATAGCATTGTTAGCTACGGACACCCGGGTGTAAATAGCATTGTTAGCTACGGACACCCGGGTGTAAATAGCATTGTTAGCTACAGACACTGGGTGTAAATAGCATTGTTAGCTACAGACACTGGGTGTAAATAGCATTGTTAGCTACGGACACCCGGGTGTAAATAGCATTGTTAGCTACAGACACCCGGGTGTAAATAGCATTGTTAGCTACAGACACCCGGGTGTAAATAGCATTGTTAGCTACGGACACCGGGTGTAAATAGCATTGTTAGCTAAGGACACCGGGTGTAAATAGCATTGTTAGCTACGGACACCGGGTGTAAATAGCATTGTTAGCTACAGACACCCGGGTGTAAATAGCATTGTTAGCTACGGACACCGGGTGTAAATAGCATTGTTAGCTATGGACACCCGGGTGTAAATAGCATTGTTAGCTACGGACACCCGGGTATAAATAGCATTGTTAGCTACGGACACCCGGGTGTAAATAGTATTGTTAGCTAACGGACACCCGGGTGTAAATAGCATTGTTAGCTACGGACACCCGGGTGTAAATAGTATTGTTAGCTACGGACACCCGGGTGTAAATAGCATTGTTAGCTACGGACACCCGGGTATAAATAGCATTGTTAGCTACGGACAACCGGGTGTAAAAATAGCATTGTTAGCCAAATGTTTGTTTAGTAGGCTTATTTACCGGAATAATCCTCCATTTGTTCAACTGTGAAAAATGAAAAGGCTGAAATGCATTATAGCTACTGATAATCGTGCTGATTCATGCAATAACGTTACAAAATGTTGTTACGTGCCGTGTTTTGTTAGTGTTGTGACTCTCTCTTTAATCACTTTATTTTAGATGAAAGTTCTTCTTAATTTGTCTTAAGGTTATTTAGTAAATTGACGAGTAAGCCCTCTTTATTTTGCCACTCAAATCCAGACACTTTTACGCAATATATTGCAAGATTAAAATAAGATGACAAGTATCAGACGGCATTTGGCTTCATTGTTATTTCACAATGTTCGTTTCCTGGTAATGCTCCAGAGTCAAACTGTACATATTTACAAGCTAAGTTATGAAAATGCTTGCCTCTGTTAGCAAGGAACAACACATACAAAACATAAAAACATGTATTAAGACATTCTGCAATAAAAAAAAACATGTTTGCTGTAAAAGTTTGGCTCTCTTGCTGCCAACACACAGCTATCAGATGTAGAGGAACTCAGTTTAACGACTCAAATCGGACTTCTATGGTTTATGTGTGAAATGGATCCGAACTCTGTTGATGTGTTTTATGGCCGTGAGACAGCAAAATGTGAATAAGTGGAATAACTGAAGCGGACCACCGGCAAACAGACAGAGGACAGACTGTACTACTGTGTGTGTGTGTGTGTGTGTGTGTGTGTGTGTGTGTGTGTGTGTGTGTGTGTGTGTGTGTGTGTGTGTGTGTGTGTGTGTGTGTGTGTGTGTGTGTGTGTGTGTGTGTGTACCCGTCAGGCGAGCGGTAAACGGCTCTCTGGGACTGAAGGGACATTTTCCTCTGCCCGACTCCATCGTATCAGACAACTCGAACAACGGCTCCTAAGAGAGAGAGAGAGAGAGAGAGAGAGAGAGAGGGAGAGAGGGGGGAGAGAGAGAGAGAGGGAGAGGGGACACAGAGAGAGAGAGAGAGAGAGAGAGAGAGAGAGATGAGAGAGAGAGAGAGAGAGAGAGAGAGAGAGAGAGAGAGAGGCGACAGAGAGACCACACACACATTTAGAATGACAGATATTACGAAGGGCAGAGAGGAAACTCCACTTGAACTTGAATATTCCCTGATGGATTTCTTCCTGTATGTGAGAGCACAATGAGGGTCTT